>NC_051161.1:76010382-76015236 GCF_013339745.2 Dermacentor silvarum
GGATTGGCTTCGAGACAGCTTCGAGACAGCCCCAACCGTTCAAATCAGGCCACAGCGACGGCTTGATAAGGATAATCGAAGCTGATCTCGAAGGCCATGCTTATGCTGGCTGCAGATGGCGGAAGCAATTCAAAGGTAAAATACGTTTTAGAATTTCTTTCTACGCCAAACTATAGTGTAAAATATAGATTGTTCTACAGTTATTTTGTCTCGCAACATCTATACGTAGTTGTGTGTAACCCGGCACAAAATTTTAGTATGCGAGTGTACTGGTTAATATTTTTGTCATCACAGAGGCCACAACATTCTCACAAGTATGCAGGTGGCGCTATTGTTTTTCCTCCGTGTTCTGTGATGGCGGTCGTATGTGCGGGGTGCTACGAGCGTCGCGTTTGCTTGATCGTGTGTTTTTGTGTTTGCTGTTATGAAGTAGGTCGCAGTTAGCGTGCACAGAAGTGCCTGAAGATACCTTGTGTCACGCTGCAAACTCGCCGTATGCGTGGCGCGCCAGGCAAATGTGGCCCAACGATTTTATGCCGTGGAGTGCGGTCTCTTTGTTCTCGTTCTGGAAAGTTGGGTGGACGTCGCAAAGAATGTATGTTAGCGCGCCTCAGCTCGTCCACTACGCAGCGGCATGTATGCGAGGAGTAACATCGTCGACGCAGCACCGGCAACTTGGAGAGTGCTTCGCGACCGCGTCGTACCATTCAAAAGGTAAGTAATCGTGCTGGCTAACTACGCGCGTGTTGTGTGAGCTTCTCGTGTGTGCATAGCGTGCGCGAGCGTATGAAATAGAAGTCCCGCGACAACAGTGATACCTGTGCTGATGCTTGCTGAACGCTGGTTGTCAGCGCTTAGTTACGCAAGTTTATTGCTTCGATGCGAAATTGAAAATCTTGATAAACGTTTTCTTCCGATGAGAAATATAACGTTCGAAAATAATCGTGTTCATCATGTGCGTGCGGCGCGTGAGCTCCCGCTTTTCTCCTGAAGTTGCATAATGACTCATTTGCCTCTTTACCGATTCTTATAGCAATGACGTTTCCTTGCTTACATGGCAAGGAAACTTGTTTCATATCTACTTGTCCAAGGAAACTTGTTTCATATCTACTTGTCCAAGGAAACTTGTTTCCTTGCCATGTTTCCTTGCCTCAACGTTGTAAATAATATCTGCTTACGAAGTTTTCGGTTTACGGCAGCTTTAGAGAAAAAAATTTAAGCAATCACAGCTTGCTACTAGTCCAACTTACTTTTAAGACAAGATGTTTTGACATACCTTATACGTAACTAAACATGACAGGGGAAAGTTAAACTGAGTCATGAAAAAAAATGAATTGTTTTGTAAACAAACATTTCTTTGCTATGTGCTGCTGCGTGTCAATAATTTTACTGTGATCAAAGGGTCCCCATTATCAAGACATTCATCAGTGACTTCTACTTTTTGCTCTGTTGCCACCCTGCAATAATGCAAACATTGTTTTTGTGACTATATTTAGATGCTCCATGCATGTCTAGACAATTTGACAGCTTTATAGTGGCGAGGCTGTGACCCATAACAGTGCCTACATAACGGAGGAGCCACCAGACCCCTTGGCTATGCCTGCCGTAGTGCAACGTATAATCTGGATGGTCGGGTCAGGTATGTATGTAGTGTACGTGTTCCAAAAAGTAGCATCTTGGTATCATTTGTGGATAAGTTAATCGACATTAGTCAACACAGCTTACTAAATAGGCCAAATATTTATGCAACTTGCTGTTTATTTGTGTTCATAGCTGTTATGCACACCTTATTGTGTTCTATATAAAAGTAGACCTAACATGTCCTGATGTCAAGTATTTTTTCTTGCATCAATCGCTTGGCTGCAAGTTACATTTTAATTTTGCTTAGTACACACTATTTATTACTTTTCATTTTGGTTTTCTTGTTTTGAAACTGTTTCCTATGCTGTAGGATTTTATTTCCGAATTTTTAGTGTTTACACTACACTCTTGTGCAGCTTCTGCGCATATAAGAATTCAAAGTGTAATGGGCCAGATATGTCATAGGTGTAAGCACACAGTGTGCTTACCATTGTTTAACATTCATATTCACGATTATTTCTGTCTTGTTCCAAGAATAACAGCCACTGGAAAATACACATTTGATGAGCTCAAACTTCTTGAAATGATACATTAAGGCCAGTATTCACTGTGCTGCAGTTACTACAGTTCTGAAGTGTTTTCTAGTAAGCCTGCTTTTTTCTCTCCCATTTTTTAATATTCTTGGCAAGCTATCCCCATTCATGCAAGTAGGCATTGTAGGAGTTGCGAGTCTATGTCCAGTGACATTATTTTACAATACAGCATAGAACACATAGCTAACTGGTAGGTAGTTCATTGTATTGATGCTCTATTATTAAAAAAGCACGCTATTTCGCACATGTCTGCTTGCTCTTGCCATGTTTGCTGGTTATTGCAATGTTGCTCGTCAAATGAATTTGATTTCAACTACACCATACAGAACAGTCTTATTGGCTTTAGTGTAATTTTAATAGTGACAATCAACCAACAAGCCCTAATTCTACAGCTGTCAAGAAGTATTTCTAATACTTTGGGGTCCCTTTCCATATTTTCTGTTTCATCCTGTGTATTTGGTCAGCACAGTGGGCATTCGGTCTATTCATTCTGCTTGGCGCTGCTCAGGTCAGAATATGTTCAACCTGCAAGTCCAAATTATAATGATATGTGTACGACTTCATTTACTGGCTGGATGAATTGAAAAAGCATTATATCTGATTCTAAGAGTATTTTTGTCAAAAATACCAGTGTCTAGAATAAGCATCATATGCACTGCAACTCATAGTTTTAAGTTAGGTAGGCAAATATCTATAGGTATGTATACTTGTGCATATACTTTCTACATATTGGCTAGTGTTTTAGCTACACGAAACGGCCTATGTTGTCACTACTCTCAAGTCAAATTTATGGTTGATGCGCCACTTGTTTTTGTTGTGCACTTACACTTCTGTGGTGTCATAAGCACTGTAGATGCCTGACAGCTGAAGTATTGCAGCAGTAGACAGTTTTAGTTTAGCGTACGCTATGTCATTGCGTACGATATAAAATAGTGGGTCATCACTGCGCATGTGCAGAACGCTATCCGACCTCTAGCGTATGCATGCTATTTCTCAGATTTAGCATTACCGTCTGTGCGTGGTTTGTGTAGTTTACGTTAAACATGGCGGTGGTCCCCGCTGCCCACTTCGAATTGAATTTGGCGTGGCTTTTGCAGAATTCGCTTCGTTCGTAGAAAATGACTGTGTAAGCAACTTTCGCTTACCGTCAGGCCGCTTTGACAACAGTGTAATATGGTTAACCTTGTGGAGTTTTCGAGATCGCTTCTCATTTCGAACGACACGAAGCCTAACGAGGGAAACTGACATATATCAGCGCCACCTGTCAGTGAAGTCGAAAGTTAGGTGCAACGATGGCATATGGCCTCTGAGATCGGAAGATCTCGCAGGCCAACTAAAACTAATAAATGTGTGCTGTTTAGCGTACGCTGTACTATAGCGTATAGGCGTACGCTATTAGTTGCATATGCTATACTAAAACTGTCTAGTGTTGAAGCTAACTGGCACTTACTATTGCTACAGTATGCCAACAGATACCTATCACCGTATTTGTGCATTTTCTAAGAACCAGCCGTGTTTTCTAGGTGAAATTTGTAGTGTACGTATGAGTTTGCCGGTCAGTTCATGTAACTTTTCAGGATAGAATTTACATGGGGAGGAAAAGGGTACCATACAACATGACTGCTGCTAACTGACCATTTATTTGATGGAAGGATTAAAAATAGCAACACTGGATGTGTGCTTATGTTGTGCACAATTTCGTTCAGAGGGAAGGCGTAAGTTGTAATATAAAGGCATAAAATCACAATAAATGATATTTGTGTAAAAAGGAAAGTAAATATGGGCGCAGACTAACTTCAATCACTTGTCATCTAGAAAGGACGCCTTTTATTTCATGAATTGATCATGGGGTCTGGCTCGCATGTCTTGTTTATGTGGTATGCCTCACTGATCTCGTGTCAATTTCTCACCGTAGGTGAAAACAGATGATCTTAATTCAGCCTGAAGTCCTATCGCGGCAATGCACGGCCAAACAGGACGAGCAAGCTGGTCTCTTGAGTGAAATATGGGAACTTATTTGGCACATTTAGTTACCGGCCAGTCTGCTCTGTGTACATTTGACCAGTTGTGAAAAAAATACAGTGAGCTGCCTCTCATACACACTAGACAAATGTGGTGGTATCTTTAACCAAGCAAACCTCCCTTGCCTGCTCGCCTTTCTGAATTCACTTGTGAACTGTCGTGCATATCCTGCCTACTTTATTTTTCGCTGGAAATGTGCGTGCATAGCAGTCCACATGAGAATTGAGGCTTGCTGAGGTAAAGATGCAACCCAATTTGTCTTGTGTTCGTCAGAGGTAGCATAGTCTGTTCCTTTGATCATGTATATATTCAGTCAAATGTACATGGGGCAGACTGGCTGGTGCCTCAACATGTGCCCAGGAGAGCACCATAATTCACTCAAGGGAGAAATATGTTCGTGCCACTTGACAATGCACTGACACGACTGGTGCTGCGCGCCAAATTTCGATTGTTCCTCTATGGCAACCAATTGACCATCAAATCAGTGACGAATACCACATTAAGGAAATGGGACATGTGTCAGTTGTAGAGATACAAGCTATACTTTGGCTACCACTAATTGCTAAGAGAGTGATTAGAGACAGTTACTAGGAGAGCTCTTCATCTGGTTGGCTGGCAACAAACTGTACCTGTTTCTGCACTGCAAAAGCTGAAGACT
>NC_051161.1:76015336-76042555 GCF_013339745.2 Dermacentor silvarum
CCCACGCGCTAATGGCACCGCCCAACCGTGAAGCCACTTTTGAACGATAGCAGGTAAGTGCTATAATAGACTGTTTTAGTATAGCGTAAAGCAGCAAACGCATAGAGTTAGCGTTAGCGTTGCGTGCACCACACTGCGCATGCGCTGTACGTAAGCGGTGCAGGAGCCCTTACGTACGGCAACATGGCGGCGCCAGTCGAAGTGAAAGCTGCCCCGCTTCGGATCTATCGAGTCGTCGGCCTGCACTGTGCGGCTCATTCGTTACCCACTAATGCTCGTGTTTGCTTTATATTTGGGTGATGATGCTTCGACTGCGGCGTACAGGTGACAAATGCGCGTTGTTTTCGATACACGTTCTCGATTAGTGGCGCAGTAGGCTTAACGAGAGGGTTTGCCCATGTTTGCCCATGTTTGCTGTATCAGCGTCGAGACGGTGCTATGTCATCCCAACTTAAAAAGGACAGGTAATATGGGTCCCACAGAACACTCGATCGCGGCATGCAAAGAATAATCTATGTGTTTCGCGACTCTCGACAAAACGACACTGAAACCAAACACCTCCTATGCGTAATTAACGCAGCGACTGCGACTTTGAATAAGCTTGAGTTAAGGACACACTTGCCGATTCGGCATTGGATCAGCTCGACATTTCGTGGGGATTTGGCTTTCCAGTACTTTGTGTTTTTACGTCTAGATGGCGCCGTATATGTTTGCGTTAGCGTTTTGCTCCGTTCACTATTCTAAAACACTACCTTGTGCCGCGCAGTGCAGCCTTTCTTTGCGTTAGCGTTGCGTCGCACGCTAATGCTAACGCAAGCCTTTTACGCTATACTAAACCTCTCTAATGTCTCGGCGGGAATGGCGGACGCAAACTACTGGGTAAAATAAATAATATAGAGATAGAAAATATTTCCACCCTAAAGGACAACCTTTTGCCGCACTGTCACATAAACAAAAACCCTCCCTCGAAAAGAATAGATTACTTCGTGCTGCATGTAATTGTGTTACCTTCCACCCATTTTTCCCAAAGCGTTGAGCTCCCCGACTTCTTGCGAGATTTCTGCTTTTGCTCATTCTTCAAGGTGCTGGTCTGTACGCCGCGGGACGACGCACCGTCAGAGTCCACGCTATATGTTGTGTTTAATATACTGTGTTTAGGCTACAACTCTGCTTTTTAAATATGCAGTTGATTGCTGGGGATGATGGAGAGATTAGAGGTGCGCTGACAGTTTGTGTTGTTGCTATCCTGTCTGCGAAGCCAGACATCCCTCTCAATTTGAGTCGATCATGCCCCCAGGCATGACAGCTGCTGGCGCAGTACAGATCGCCCCAAGTGACCAAAGGAAACTTTCTGACAGTCATCATCATACGTTCTTACTCTTGTCGTTCTATGTGCAGAGTGCTGATGTTTTGTGCATTGTAAGACTTCCACTATTGCTTTTCATTTTTTCGGCAGACACTACCAGCAACATCTGAACTTCCATTGTGTTGTTGGTGGGCATCTGAGGTTGAAGAATTTTGGGCACCTGCATTAAGAGAGAGGCTCTACCGGCGGCTTCCGGCACATAAGCAGCAAGCTGTCAAATCACCCAGCAGTTAGCTTCCACACTAATAGCCATAGACATGGCAAGGAGAAATGCTGAATATTACTGGTATTATTTGCAACAACAAAAAAACATGTTACAAAACGCGTGGTGAATTCGCCATATGGGAATCTAGGGTAGTTTTGAAAATTTGAAACATTGCACGAAATAAATTTACATGCAAGAAGTTTATTGATGAATCTGATGCTTCACTTGGAATAGTATAACGGGCGTACAAACCTGAAAGGCTCAGCTTTCAACTTTACGGTCTGCGGGTCAGGAAACGACTTAGCAGCTGTTAGAAGACTGCCGCCGAATGCAAGAAGCATTTTGTTCGTCACTGCTCTTTACCATTGGTCGACACTATTCCCTAATGATATGCTGAGGATCAGCACTGGTAGATAGTTTTTTACGAGTAATTCGAGGGTCAGGGAGTTTTTTGTTTCTTTTTTTAAACAAGGGCTCTGCAATTTTGAAACATGTTCGCTGTTCTCCCACGCCCCTCTCAATCGAGACGCCGCAGCATTCAACACCCATGGCGGAATATATAAGCTTCAAAGAAAGTTTTAATTTTCCCATATTGATCCTTTGCGCGGAGCAGTTAGTTCTTGAGAAACAAGATGGCGCTTTCGGCGGCGCGCCGTACGTCCCCTCAGCGACCGCGCAGGAATACGAAACCATTAGCGCTTCTACCTCGCTTCTGTGCGACCAGCTGTCGGAAACGCAACTGAGTTTTCGCTAAAGCGCTGTGCTCCAATCATGCTGAATTGAATCATGTGAATTGAAGACGTGTGCAGTAGTTGGCTGCAAAATAGTGACTGACATATTAAGGAACGCAATGAATATGCGCGGCCAAGTTCACGGACCACTGCTGCAACTGTCCGTACGTGTTTCCGGCACTTCTAAATGTGCGACTTTCCTCGACGATGCAGAAATTTGCTCATCCACCAGCGCTGTATCGCTAATCTTCAAAGAAATGGCTTCAGCCCCGGTACGTCTGAAGAATGAGTACCGCTCGTTAAAGAATTATAAAGGGAGTAGCGCCGCTTACTGTTATAGTAGTAGGCGGGGAAACTTACGCCCACTATTTCGCCAACGTGTCAAGAATAAGTGAATTGGCGCACACTTGAATATATGCACGCTATATACGCAGAATAAATGATGGTACTACACCGATAGAGCACGAATGGTCGAAGCTGAATGTTCCGTGACGGTCCACAACAAGAGTAAGCGAGTTACTAGCAATAATACATCTTAGCTACGAGGTATTACAATGTACCGAACAGCTACGTTTGAAGCCTTGTGCGAACAAATCTAACGGTACAGAGCACACCCACGAGCGATTAGGCAGGAAATAATCAGATAATGACCGCATCGAGGCACTTTACGGAGTCAGAAACATGACAAGTAGCTGCTTCAAAATATTTGCCAAATAAAGAACGAAGAATAGAACACGCTAATCCTGATTCAATTCATGTGGGAAAAGTTTGGATAGCTTCGAATACATATTTAGCCCCGCTTTTAAAGCAATCACCATGTATGCTGCTCGCGCAGTTTGGACGTAGTTCAACCAGCTGCGAAAGCGCTTTTGCATGTTCTCTGAAGCTGTGGCCAAAGCTTCGTGTCGTCCACCCAGTCACCGTCTACGATATCTCCCGAAGTAGAGGTTCGATAAGCCGTCCCGGTGTCATACACATTCATTAAAAACACGGAGGCAACGGAGGCCGTTGAGGCAAGCAATGGACGCGTCACCACGCGATCAAACATGGCAGCGCCCACTGGATCGTCACGAAAAGGGCCAATGGTAACCATCCGTCATAAGTAACTGGAGGCGTTCATACAGGAATACCCGGGCATGCAACCGAAGTTTGGAATACGGCCAAGCCATGTAAGGTTTGCATTTGTTGCCCTTTTTATCTCGTACACTTTAGGAATCAATTCAAGAAGTCGTAAATGAGTTTCGAAGTTGTTCTTCCCTCCGCATTTCCTTAACTGAGTGGCTCGATAATAAGGAAGCAAATGCATAGGCACCTCTAAGTAGGATGCGAAGAAAGAGTTTCGAACTTGCGAAGCCTTGTGTGTTAATGGTACTCCACAGAACGTGGGTTGTGTGTAAAATCAATCTAGCTTTTTCTCCTGTTGGGCAGGAGACCCTCCGTGAGAACATGCAGCTATTAACTTCGTTTCACTACATTTCTTTTTTGCGCCCGTTTCTTTTTTCTTCCCTTTTTGCCAGCGCAGAGTAGCTTGGTACAGGAGTGTACCACAAGCAGACCTCACTTGCTTTCATATCATTGAACTTCTCTCTTTTTCTCTTTGCAGGACGTTTATTTTCGAAATATTAGGAACATTGTATTTTAGGTAGAGAGAGAGTGGAAAGGCAGCGAGGTTAACCAGTATCGAGTTTCCGGTTTGCTACCCTGCACTAGGGTGCGGAATAGAGGGGTTAGAAAGAGGGCAGAGAGAGAGGGAAAAAAAAAGAAACACCGGAGTAGGTAGCAGAAAAGGCGTTCCGATCCCAGACGTTCACACAAGCCGCTCGATTTCAAGAAGCGCAGTAGCGCTTGTACGGCCTTCTGATGCGATGTAAAGTCATGTCTATGTTGGAGAATTCTTCGCTCCGACAGAAGCTGGTCGTACTCTCTATTCAGGCGGCTTAAAATGCAGGTACAAAATAATGCCGTGCCAAAACTTGGTATTTTGTGAGCGAATTTGGCGAAGGCGCCTTTAAATATAGGTATGACTGAAAACGTGTCTTTCTATCAAAGCTTATGAAACTTATGTGCGCACAACACAAAGAACAGGCAACATCAGCTGGTCTTTATGCTAGTAAAGAATGCGTTACAGTCTGCAAACTTTATTTTCGCACAGTTTCAAAATCAGAAACAATGACGTTGTTCGCAGCAACGACGACAAAAAATAACAGAAAGCAAGTAAGCTTACTGACATTTTCAAATAGGCAGCAAATTACTTCAGACATATACTGATGAATTGAGCGTCACAAGAAAGCCCATGCTACGGGCGCGTATTTATTGACAAAATACGTACTAAGTCTGCCTGATAACGAGGCCGAATCGAGGCTTCGCTTCTCGGCTACCGAGGACGCTGCTGAGCTCGGCCTTACGGTTTAGGCGGCGGTAAGGAAGACAGACAGAACAACAGGACAGGCAAGGATGTTAACCAGGTGAGAGCTTCCCCGCAGGGGCGTCTGCGCAAGCAGGCGTTTGGTGAGTTGCGCCACCACGTACCTAAGCACACGAGGGTTGGACCCTCCCGCGTCTAACCGTGCGTGGCTTAGCCGTGTCCGGGGAAAAGGGGATCCTGGGGGTTGAGCCGAAGCCGGGTGTTTGGACCTTCATGGCCCCTCGGCGGAGGCAACACACCTCTTTGGCCTCCGCTTCACGTAGACGGCACCCCCGGACGGACCCACCCGGGGGAAATCGGTAGTTGCCTTTTCCTGTTTCTCTCTCCAATCTTCGTCTTTCTCTCTCGCCTTTTTATCTTTCCTGTCGTCTACTCTCTTCTATATTACTTCCGACCTTCTTGGCAGCGAGGGTTAACCCTGTGTGAGGAGCCAACCTAGGTTACTTCATATTCGGTTATAGTGGTGACGTACAGTTGGCGTCCGCAGGACTTGTTTTCTATAAGACCTGTGGCGTCCCCTTGTTGGGCTCCATGGTGGGCGGCTGGCGCCCTAAGAAACGAGGGCGCACCGAAGAAGTATTAAAATTTTTTGGCCGTAACACCGAGAACTTCCCCCGCTATCAAGTAATTCACTGTGAGAAACCAGGAAAGACAACGAGAATGATCTCGCCTTTCCTCGTTTCCAAATGTCTAACTCAGACAATTGGCCCAGGCTATCAGGCATCCAGACTAGCAAGTGGGGACCTTCTTTTGGAACTTCACGACAAAAAGCAACATGAAAAACTATCTAACCTAATGTCTCTTGGGGACATACCCGTTTCAGTGACCCCACACCGCACCATGAACACCATCCGCGGTGTAGTTTCCGATGTTGATCTCATGGAGCTTACCGAGATTGAACTTCTGGAAGAATGGAAAGAACAGAATGTAATCAACGTAAAACGGATCAGAATGAGGCGTGATGGTAAAGAAATTGACACTAAGCATCTAATACTCACATTCGGTTCCAGTGTGCTGCCAGAAACCATCGAGGCAGGTTACATTAAAATCAGAGTAAGGCCGTACATCCCCAACCCTCTCCGTTGCTTCAAATGCCAAAGATTTGGCCACAGTTCACAGAACTGCCGAGGCCGTCAGACTTGTGCGAAATGCAGTGCGAACGAACACCTCTCTGAATCATGTGAAAACTCTCTCCACTGTGTAAACTGTGATGGGGAGCACGCCGCATACTCGCGGTCGTGCCCTACCTGGAAAAGAGAAAAAGAAATTGTATCAATCAAAGTAAAGGAGAACATATCATTTAAGGAGGCACGTAGGCGGGTATCATACCTGCCCAAAAACACCTTTGCCGATGTGACGCGTCAGGGGGCAGCGACACAACGGTTTCCGGCGGCTGTCCGGCTCACACGCAGTGAGCCGCCAGCGACGCCATCCGCCCCCTCGGCGGCTGCAGCTCAGGCTGCTCCGCCATCTCAGAACACGGGGCCATCGACCTCAGGGCTGGTGGCCTCCAAGGTCTCGTCCCTCGAGACGAGGCCTTCACGTCAAACTAACCGCTCGCAAGAGCGCGTGTCCAGCGCCTCGCAAGATGCGATGGACACAACAACCGGCCAGACGGCGGCACCAGCGCCTAAGGAGCGGCGAGAATCTCTCGACCGCTCCAGAAAAGAAAAATCTCGTATCACGGCGCCTGCAAAGGGCCCCGTGAGCTAATCCTCACCTCTTAAACACACAGCACAAACACATCTGTCATTATGGAGACACAAATACTTCAGTGGAATGTCAGAGGACTTCTTCACAACCTCGACGACATTACAGAACTCCTACACAAACATAATCCAAAGTTGCTGTGTGTTCAAGAGACACATCTGAAACCTACAAACACAAACTTCCTTCGTCAATACACCATCTTCCGAAAAGACCGTAACGAGGCTAACGCCTCCGGCGGTGTAGCAATAGTTGCCGACAAGTCCGTAGCTTGTCGACACGTCGCCCTTCGGACGCCCCTTGAGGCAGTGTCTGTTCGGGCTATCCTTTTTAACAAATTGGTCACGGTATGTTCTATTTACATACCCCCAAATCATCACCTCGAGAAAACAGACTTTTATAATCTTATCAATCAACTTCCCGAGCCCTACATACTCGTGGGAGATTTTAACGCCCACAATACATTGTGGGGAGACTCACGATGCGACGCGAAAGGCCGTTTCGTAGAAAACTTTTTAGTAAACTCCGGCGCATGCCTCTTTAATAAGAAGGAGCCAACATATTATAATCCTCACCACAATTCCTATTCATCGATAGACTTGGCGATTGGATCTGCTTCCCTATTTCCTGACTTAGAATGGAATGTAATCAAAAACCCATTCGGAAGTGACCACTTTCCATTACCTCTAAGCCTAGTAACGCAAGGTGACTCCCCTCCACATGTACCTAGATGGAAACTAGCCTCTGCTGATTGGAAACGTTTTAAGGAATCGACTTTTATATCCCGTGATTTTATCAGCGAATTTAGTATAGATGACGCGGCAGCGTATTTTACCGACTTTATCATCGAGGCAGCAAAGAAGTTCATTCCACAATCAAGCGGTCGCTCATCCCGAAGACGAGTTCCATGGTGGAATGATGAGTGCAAGGAGGCGCGTAAAAAACAAAATAAAGCGTGGGGCATACTTCGCCGATTCCCAACTGCAGAAAATTTGATGGAATTTAAAAACATAAAATCACAAGGAAGGCGAACGCGACGGCAAGCTAAAAGGGCAAGCTGGGAGAAGTTCCTGTCCGGCATCAATTCATACACACAGGAGGCAAAAGTATGGAACGGACTAAGGAGGCTTAAGGGACAACAAGTTCATCCGTTGCCCGTGGTGGATAAAGAAGGAAACACGTTGGAAGACCAGGCCAACGCACTTGGTCAACACTTCGAGCATGTGTCTAGCTCCACCCACTATTCAGCGAGCTTCCTGAAGTACAAAGCAATAGAAGAATGTAAGCCACTAAACCGAAAATGCAGCCCAAATAACCCTTATAATCGTCCTTTTGGCGTTGCCGAACTTAAAGCCGCCTTGTCAGCATGTCAGAGCTCTGCACCGGGTCCGGATCGAATCATGTACGATATGATTAAGCACTTGCACCCCGACACGCAAATCACACTACTCACACTTTTTAATACTATCTGGGCCGCTGGGTATCTGCCCGCTAAATGGAAAGAAGCTATTGTCATCCCAATTTTAAAGCACGGTAATGATACATCATTGGTGACCAGCTACCGGCCTATAGCACTTACGAGCTGCCTTTGCAAACTTTTTGAGAAAATGATCAATCGCCGTCTTGTACATTTCTTAGAGTCTAACAAAATGCTTGACCCATTTCAATGTGGCTTTAGGGAAGGCCGATCTACAACCGACCACCTCGTTCGCATCGAAGCCAACATCCGTGATGCTTTTGTACACAATCAGTATTTCTTGTCTATATTTCTCGATATGGCAAAGGCGTACGATACGACATGGCGGTACGGTATCTTACGAGACCTGTCGCACATGGGCATTCGAGGTAATATGCTTAGCACTATAGAAAGCTACCTGTCTAACCGTACTTTTCGAGTCAGAATTGGCAACGTATTGTCCCGCCCATTTACACAAGAAACTGGTGTACCTCAAGGAGGGGTGCTCAGTTGCGACGCTGTTCATTGTTAAGATGACCTCGCTCCGTGCATCACTACCTCCAGCAATCATCTATTCTGTCTATGTAGACGATGTGCAATTAGGCTTTAAATCCTGTAACCTCGCAGTTTGTGAACGACAGATACAGCAAGGCCTAAACAAAGTGTCTAAATGGGCAGACGAAAACGGATTTAACCTTAACCCCCAGAAAAGTTCCTGTGTCCTTTTCACAAGAAATCGAGTACTAGTCCCAGATCCCAGTATCGAAGTGTCTGGGCAACGAATACCTGTGAACAAGGAGCACAAGTTTTTAGGTATTGTACTTGATGCAAAATTGACCTTCATTCCGCACATCAAATATCTGAAGGCAAAATGCCTAAAAACTATGAACTTAATGAAAATTCTCTCTCATACAACATGGGGAAGTGATAGGAAGTGCCTAATTAACCTCTATAAGAGCCTTGTTCGATCACGTTTGGATTATGGTGCCATGGTATACCACTCAGCCGCGCCAAGCGCGCTAAAAATACTGGATCCCGTCCACCATCTGGGTATCCGATTAGCCACAGGCGCCTTCAGAACAAGCCCTATTGAGAGTCTATACGTAGAATCAAATGAGTGGTCCCTTCACCTACAAAGAACATACAGCAGTTTCACATATTTCTTCAAAGTACAGTCTAACCCTCGACATCCTTGCTACAAACATCTTAACGATATGGCATCTGCTGCACTATTCCATAATCGACCCTCAGTGAGAGAGCCTTTCTCAATGCGGGTCAGAAAACTTTCCGATGAAATGAATGTCCCAATCCTCGAAAATTGCCTGATGGCTCCAGTAGAGCTGTTGCCGCCGTGGCAATGGCAAATCGTTGAATGCGACACATCATTTGTAGATGTAACAAAACACGCCCCAGAGGCGCACATACATATGCACTTTCGAGAGCTTCAGTCGAAGTACACCTGCCCAGAGTTTTACACGGATGCGTCGAAATCACAAGCCGGCGTCTCTTATGCGGCTGTTGGCCCATCGTTTTCTGAATCTGACGTTTTACATCCTGAAACCAGTATCTTCACGGCAGAGGCCTATGCCTTACTGTCGGCTACTAAACACATCAAGAAAGCCAAGCTCCCAAAGGCCATTATATTCACAGATTCCTTAAGTGTCGTGAAATCTTTGAAATCTCTACGAAAACAGAAAAATCCTGTTATAAATAACCTCTATTCATTACTCTGCAATATGTATGCTTCTAATCAACACGTTGTAATATGTTGGGTGCCTGGGCACAGGTATATAGAGGGTAACGAGCTTGCCGACAAAATGGCAACTTCCATAGCAACAAAACCTAGCAATTTTTCCATACCCGTTCCTGCCACAGACTTAAAGCCATTTCTACGCAAAAAACTCAGAAACTATTGGCAACACTTATGGGATGAACAAACACTGAACAAACTCCATGTAATTAAGCCCTTTTGGGCAACTGGCCATCATTAACAAAGTCACGACACACTGAAGTTCTCTTTTGCCGCCTTAGAATAGGACATACATATGGTACACATTCATATATTTTAACTGGTGCTGAACCTCCCCTCTGTGGCAGATGTGAGGAACGGCTGACCGTACTCCACGTCTTACTGGAGTGTCGGGAAGCCGAAACAGAGAGAAGGAAACATTTCCCCGTAGCATACCACTATCATATCCCTCTTCATCCTACGATGTTTATTGGTGAAGAACCTCTTTTTAACGCCAAAGCAGTTCTCCGTTTCTTGAACGATGTTGTACTACACGTTATTAGCCCAATAAGTTCGTAGCGCATCCTCTCTCCAGAGGATGCTGCTGTGATAGTTTATTTTTATAGCACGTGCCTTCAGGCCCTTGTGATTCAAGGGCTTTGTTTAGGCAATTGTGCTTCTGGCCAATTCTTGCATCTGTTATATTTTGTAAATGGTATCATTCTCCCTCAATGCATTCTTCATTTTCATAGCACACCTCATTTAGCCATTGCCATGATCTTAATACATGTATGTTTTACGCACTTTACAGCGACTCTTTTAGGCCCCTTTACAGCCACACCCCATCTATTTCTCAGAATTCATCGCTCCACTGCAAACTCACAAGCACTGGCATGGCGCTCTTTGGCCATACTTGGCCCTTGCGCCATTAAACACCATACATCATCATCATCATCATCAGGTGAGAGCTTTCAAATTGCTGCTCTGCTCTGGGGTGGGAGAAATAGGAATTGAAAAGAGGACGCCACACAAGATACATAAAAATGAGAAATTTAATTTTCCCTAAGGTAAATGGTTATCTTTAAAGAATATTCGTATGGTTGCAAGAAACCTGGTAACCCTACGACCGTTGAACCCTGGATTGGTTAGCCTGGATCACGGTGTAAGATATATCTTACACCGTGGCCGGGATTTCCACTTTGAGTTTCTGTTCTCTAGTACGTAGGGACACTGATGCAACATTTTTCTCATAACACCATGGCTGCCATCTGAATGAAAGCAATAAAGGAAGCAGTTCCTGCGATATCTAAAACACAAAATCACGCAGGCGCCACACAAGATTGGTCTGACGCACGTTGTTCTCTGTCTTCCCATTAACTCGGCTAGCAGGGACACGCCTTCAGAGCGACGTGCACCTGGGAATTCACTGGCGGTCAATCGCCAAACCGACGGCCCAGTGTGAACGGGGTAGTTCATTCCTTATAGTCCTCGCGGGTTCTTTTTTGTCGCTTTTTTAAATTCTTTTTACTCGTAGCAGGTGTCGTTTCCACCCTTGGGCGCCATGTTTACTTTTGAAGGACGCATATGCCAGTCCATAGTGCTTCTGCCCGTGACGTTACACTCTGGATACAGGCTCCCATGTGCGTTTGCTGTACTCGACGCCAAGACGCAATTTGCCTATCTCATTTCGTTGTTTTTAAAAGACATTTTACTTCATCTTTCGAGATTGCATAGCCTAAGACAAGACAAGTCTTTCATGAGTTGGCGGGCAATCGAAGATCAGTTATCAGTTATGCTGCTAAGCAAGAGGTCGTGGTTCCCGGACATGGCAGCCACATTCCGATAAGAAGAAAAATAAAAAGAAGACAGCTCGGGCACAACTACTCCTTTCGGTACATATTAAAAAAACTCCAGGTGGTCGAAATTATCGCAGAGCCCCTCATTATACGGCTTACCTCGTGAGTTGTAACTGACAGGAGATTTAACTTTGCTGTCGCACTAAAGGTGATATATGGGCCGGTTAGGCTTGAAAGATATATGACCTCCTGTTTTAACTCCCGCAGTGTTCTCGTTTACTGTCGTGATGATGAGATAAACTTCTAAATTGCTCTTGCTTCTTTTTATTTTTCTTTGGCAGACAGTACATGTTAGCGGGCGTGTAGAAACTTAATTTCTTTTTCACGCTCGCATGCCAGCCAGTATAGTGCACTAAAGGGAAGACGCGGTCTCTCTTATACCCGAAGGCAACGTCTACGCGTCCTTCACACCACACAGACTAGTAAAAAGAAAGGAGAAACGCGAGGTCACTGAAGACTGAAAGAATAACAGGCACATGGAATGTTCTAAATGAAAAATGACAGGGAACAAAACTTCCAGTATCTCCATACTCATTCGCGTTCTTGCCACTACGATCTTTCGTTCCGACAACCACGAATAACAAATCCTGCGCACAGAGCTATTATAACCAGAGGATCAATTTTTACTATTTCTTTAAAGCGTACATAACGGGCTAAAATTTTTGCTTTACGTTTATTATGGGGGCTTGCCAACGCTTTCTAAAAAAAATTGAAGAAAGAAGCGGTGCAATGGCCAAAGAACTATGCTCTGACATCATTCCGCAGCCGCGAGCGATTTCTTTAGGTTTAGAACATTTGTGGGCCCGTTTCTCGGTGTAGATTCATAAAAGAAGATACGGATATTAAAATGAGAAGGATTTCTATATGGAACGCAAAGTACGCACCCACCCTTCCGTCTCAGTGTTGAGGCCTCCACCATATCCCATCTCGACGTGCTCCCTTATAACCAAATTACCATCTCGCTCGTTTTGCGGAATGTCAATATTATCTCCCCAAGTAATAAAACTTGGGACTGGGGAGCGAGAGTTCTTGCAAGTAAGAGCCTATCTTTAAATGTTATGCATGAGACCTATGCAGCCACATACGTCTGTCTGTTTAATCTCGAGCAGTGTCCCTGTTGCTTTCATAAAGCGCAAGCTTTTCGTGCCTACTGTGCCGAGTTTGTCGTGGTTGCCTGGCTGTTGGGTATGGTTGGGTCGGTCGGTATCTCGCTGGATATATTTGGTGATGTATATGCAAAGGTTGTTTGTGTGTCGAATAAAAGTACCAGCAAAACTGGAATATATACCCCTTTTATGCTAGTCGAGTATGCCACATTTGATCAGCATAACAAAAAAACAAAAAACAAAAAAAAAACCCCTTAAAGCGGACAGCTGTGTTATTGGAATATCGACATTTCATGCATTTCCAGCGTTTTTGAAGAAATAGTTAAAATTAAGAGAAGACGAAAGACGAAAGAACAAGCGTCCTACCTGTTCCTTCGTCTTCTCTCAATTTTTACAATTTCTTTAAAGCGCTGGAAGTGCATGAAAAGATTAGCGTCCTAGATAAAATTTGAACATATATTGTCGGCTCACTGGCATCTCTAAAGCAAACCGAATGCTAGCAGAATGATGAGACATAATTAAGGGACACTTTTAATAAGTTTATTTTCTTTGGTTTAGCCACTCAGAAAGGGCCACTAGGCTTGCGCCCGTTCTTGGCCGATACTCCAGAATGGGCTTGTCTGACTATGATTTATGTACATAGAGCCTGAAAATGTATTTTCACAGATCGGTTTGTATCACACTGATCTGTTAGCGGAATGGTGATTGACATTGAACAGATTCTTCCTATTGCTTCATTTTTCTTTTATTTAGTCCCTAAGTATGTGCCCGTGGGCAAGTGCTCGTCCTTAGCCGATTCTTCAAAACGGGTATGTCCCACTGCGGCACAAGACGTACAGAATCCCTAAATGGATCGCTTGATGCGTGTCGTACTTTTCTGCGCATCACCACTCTTCCCTCGACAAGCATATCATACATCGCCCTCGTGACATCCCTTCCTGTAAGACTCACATTGTGCATCTGCCTGATTTCGAGTCTGCAATTCGGCATAGCTTGTTACGACGCTGTGCATAAGCATAAAAATTGCAGCACAGTAATGCTGTGACTTTGTAATGGATAAACATACACGTTCTATGAGATTACACGTATAGCATGGCACGAAAGTAAACAGTATGGTACCCATCGGCGTTATAGATTAGAGCTTTTGACTAACCACTTTACTAAAGCTTCGCTTCACATGTATGGGGACCGAGGTTAGGTCCACAATAACAATGCGTGAGTCGGCGAGCGAAAGAACTAGGAACCGTTCAGGCTGATGGCAGGAGCAGGAGAGATTATATTTTATTCTCCTTCTTTTCTTCTAGCCTCGCAGCACGCCGCAGGAGGAATGAGGCACATGCGCATGCCCATGCACCTGAGCGCACCATAAATATAAGGCGGCCGATGATGATGACGATGGCCGCTAGAACATAGATGCCAGCATGTGCGTTGAATCTGCATATTTATTTTGTTGCGATAGCAATTATATGGACACTTCAACCGGATTTCTGCCGTCGCCGTCGCCGTCGCCGTGAGGTTCCGTATAGATAAAATCTTCGCCGCGCGCCGTATGCCCCAGAGGCAGCGTGCGGGGACGCGCGCTATCACGGAGAGCGAACGCACTCAATCTCCCACGCGCAAGCAAGGAAGCGGAAAACAGGGGGGGGGGGGGCACTTCTCTGCCAACAACCGCGCTCGTCGCTCGTCCGCACAGTCTCTTATATCTCTCCCACGCACAAGCAAGGAAGCGGGAAGCCAGCGCCGGAAGGAGCGGGGGGGGGGGGGGGGGGCACTTCTACGCTGCCAACAACCGCGCTCGTCGTTCGTTCGACCGCACCGTCTCTTATCTCCACACGGCTCTGACCTTTATGCGCCGTGCATTCGCCGCTCAGTTTCCGTTGAAGCGATAGACCGCACGTACCTTCGCCCGCTGCTGCGGCGTATATATGCGCTTGCTGCCAGCGTTTTGACAGTCGTTGTCTGCAGTCATTCAGTGTGATCTATTCATGTTTGTTTGTGCGCGCTCACACCACGCTTGTTCAATCAGTTAGTAATAGTCGGGCCAGATTTTCCAACGCACGCTACACATGCAATGCTGCCCGGGTCGGCAGTGCAGCGCTACAGGTGTGTCCCTTCGCACGCGCTGCCCACGGGAAGCGCTTCTCATCAACACCACCGTTTCACACGCGCCTTCTCGTGGTCATCGAGTTTCTCTTCATGTCGGTCTACTTGCGCCGCAGCACACCTGCTTACTTAATCAGCTCATGTTTACTACAATTCATATTGCTACCAAAGCCGCTCACCTTACTTCGTATGACATTGCTGTGTTGCTATCGCATTCATCGCTTCGCCCTTAGGGCGAAACTGTGATATTTTTTTTATCATATTGACAGGCAGATGTTCCGGAAATATGCGCTATAAATGGAAGTTCAGATGGTGCCGATATAACTGGCTTTTAATATTCATATATTTTAGCCGGCTATGCTTGAGCCATGTCTTGTTTTTATACCTCAAACATTCTTCAAACATTCGACAAACATTTTTGGCATGGCCCTCGCCGAAATCCAGACAATGCATCCTACACTATGATACTTTTGAAGTGGGTTTCCAACCGCCGAGGGGGTATGAAAGAGAAGAATCTCCTCTGATTAATCCAGTAATTCGTAATTTGCCATATCACCTACGTTGCTGCGTTTCTAAATTGGTACAAGGCTGAACAAAACAAACTCAACATCCTCCTACGCGGTATCTATAAACAAGCCCTCCTCCCCGGTTACACCAGCACTGACCTCCTCCTTCAACTAGGCGTCCATAACACACTGGGCGAGCTCATCGAGGCCCAACGCCGCTTTCAGCTGGAGAGACTCACTCTCACAGCGACGGACCGCCACATCCTCACCTCGCTTGGTATCACCTACCACCATCAACACGGCCACAAAGACCAGATCCCCTGCATCATACAAGCCTGGATTCACGCCGACCCTATCGCCAGAAACATGCACCCCGAATACAATCGCGCGCGCCGCACTGCACGTGTCACGGCTCTCCGCAAAACCCTTGCTGGGAACGACGGTGTGAGTTTCGTTGACGCCACCGAATATCCCCACGGTACCCGCTTTGCAGCCGTCACCACACGTGAAGGCTCTCTCCATCATGCCATCAGCCTAGTAACCCCACACGCTGAGGAAGCTGAAGAAGTGGCCATCGCGGTAGCCACACTAGACCCAACATGCCATACCATCGTACTCTGACTCCCGCTCCGCTGTTATCAACTACAGCAACGGCCGTATCTCACACCAAGTATTGCGTATCTTGCAACAAGCACCCCGCTCAACCGACCATCAAGTTAAACTCGTCTGGTTCCCAGCTCATGTAGGCACCGCACCTGTCCCCCGCACCTCACCAACCTCAACGAGGTTACCCACTCCCTAGCACGAGGGCTCGTTAGCCGCGCGGGTGACGGGGAGGCTGCCCCCACCGGTAGGGATTGCCTGACACGCTACAATGATGTGGTGAAATCCTTCTACTTAGAGCGTAGAACTTTCCCCGGCCCACACAACAGGGTTATCCCGAGCGTAGTCTACAACTTTCAGCCTGCTACAAACCAATACCTACCCCTCGTTACACCGTTACAACAAGATATACCCAGACATTTACCCCAATCCCACGTTCCATATCTGCAAGACACAGCCAGCCACACTTTCACGCATGCCTTTGGGACTGTACACAACAATACCCTGACACTAACCCCACGACCCTCTCGTCGAGATGGCACGCTGCCCTGCGTAGTTCCAACCTCGACGATCAACTCTGGGTGACCCAGCAAGCCTGCGAGGCGGCGCAAAGGCAACACTTCGACGTCCCCGCGTGGGAGGCCTAGGCCCCCTAGGCAGTTTATTCAGTCAGTCAGTCAAACATTTCTTCTGAAATTAAGCCATGGCTTACTTTCCTTTTTTTTTCTTTACGCTACTTTGTTCATGGGTTAAATGTTAATGTTTGAGTTCACCGGCATTTCAGTGGCTTATTTTCCCAAGATCTCATTAGTTAATAAACAACAAACTTTATTGAAGCCAGCAAGAGGTAGTGGCTGGGACTAGGCCTCCCACGTGGGGACGTCGAGGTGTGTGTCGTAACGAACAGATTTAATTTTGAAGCAATTCAATGTCAATATTTAATAATAATTTCAATAATTTCAATTGCCGAGCAAACTCAATTGAGACAATTTCAATTGCCGAGCAAACTCAACACATCAAACCCAAGCGACAACGGCGGACTGCGGGCAAACCGTCAGTGACGTCGTTGTCTGTCGCAGCTGAACGTGTGTATAACCGCATAATTGGGAAATACTTGAATGTACCCTCGGGATTAACCCAGTGGTAAACACCGGGACCGCACATTTCAGCTTCACTGGTTAACCTTCTTCACGGAGTGGAAGGGCCGACATTTTTTTTTTTGCTGCTGCTACTTGGTTACTATGTTTATAAAATACGCTGGTCGTGCTCCAGCGCTGTGTGAAAATGGGAATACAAAAAGTAGGCAGACTTCCATTACCATTGGGATTAAAGCAGCAGGGGAGCACGTAACAGAGAGAACAATTGCTTCTGCGGATAACTTTATTTCAACATTTCCCGCCTACCGCTGGCACAGTGAAGAAGAACGAGTCCTGTGCTTGGCAGCTGCCACCAGAAGATGCTTGTGGAAACTGTCTTTCTGAGTCAGTTAGCGATGTTTTCTCAACTCCTGAAACATGCGCGGTCTTTCTTTATCTTTCATCTTCGCGTTACCCTTCTGCCCACGCACCGGTATTGCCCGACATCTTCAATGGCACTTATTCCAGGAGGATAATTTCATTAACCGATGCAGGCGTCTTCGTTACGCGAGGAGATGTGAAGGCATGGCGTAGCATCTGTGATCGGCAATCTGACGCAAAATACATGCACTTATCTGCAGTCTCTTCCAGTCTCTTCGAATTCCAGTATTGTTCAATCACATCTTCTTTAGTAATATGGCAGAAATTTGAGCTTGTTGGTGCATAGCTTCCTTTTTAGTAGCTCATAGTCGCCAAAGAAATCAAAGAAAGTGAGAAATTGCACGAAAACGTCTTTACACGCACGCACACACACAAGCACGCATACCAGACACAAGCTAACACAGAGTGTAATTCATTTTTACGAGGGCCTAAGGTCGGAGTGGGGAAGATCCGGTGAGCTAAATGTTTTGTTCACACTTTCTTATTTAAACGGTTAGCTCAGGGACTTTCTGAAAAGGGGCAGGTTGTCTTTGAGACGACTTCTAGGATTCGCCACTTCATTCTCCAAAGACGAGCAGCCTATAACTACACCATTACTGCCACGTTTAGCTCGATGCTCCCACGTAGATTTTTCATGACCTACACCGGTATATTCCTCTTACTTTGCCTTAAGATGCACGTACGGCGTCCGCTACACTAAACTCAAACTTAACGTTCCTTCGTGCCAACCATACGGTGGGTACCAAAGTTTTCCAATAGGTAGGCCATACGCGATTCCGAAAATATATCGGAATATAATCACATGTACGACAAGGACACGTGGTTTTATTATGGGTGGGAGCAAGCTATAGGATGAAATGTTCCAGCACATATTTTCAGTTCACTGTCCATGATCAGCCGATACGATAACCGACACACATTCGGTATGTGACAGCTGCTGCCAGCAAGGCGTCACTAAAACTTTCCGTATATATCACGCAGTCCCGCGCAGAAGCTTTTTTGAAAAGAGCGCTTTCTTCTCGTGTTTCTCGTATCAAGCGATCACAGGAGCAGGCATTATCTGACAACACAGGACGAGCTTCCTCAGCGATGAAGGGCTCGGTAGTCAATACGAGCTTATTCGTGTGTTCCCCAAAGCCGAGCTCAGCAGATGGTGTGCCAGCTGGTATCGACACGCTGCCGCCGCCTACGTTCACTCTGCCACTGCCGACGAGTTTAGATATGCCCAGCACGAAACAACATTCTATTGAGGTCCTTTAGGGCCACCCGAGGGGCGCAACTTCACTACAAGGAGCTTGCGCCACACCGTGGTTTCTGAATTCTATTTGGTTCCCAAAGCTCAATTTCCAAAAAAGGAAAAAAATATAACATTTGTTTTTTTCGTTTAATTTACTTTCATTTATTTAGAATACCGTAAGTCCGTACACGCTGTTACAGGGTGGGATATGCGTATACAACCGAGTAAAATTTATCACTGATGAAAATAGAAAACATCACAAGAAAAAACAATAATAAATACAACTCATGAAAAATATTCAAAATACATTTCAAAGGTTGTCAATCATTTCACCATTGAAAGGTTCCGGACCAAAGCTATGCCATGCAGCTGTAGTGCGAACAAG
Organism: Dermacentor silvarum; assembly: GCF_013339745.2. Lineage (NCBI taxonomy): Eukaryota > Metazoa > Arthropoda > Arachnida > Ixodida > Ixodidae > Dermacentor > Dermacentor silvarum. The sequence continues at coordinate 76,034,269 of NC_051161.1, forward strand.
AAATCAATATTTCTACACATCAACTCGTGAGCTATAGGGCAAAAAAAAAAAAACATGATAGTTATTGGTGTGAGGAGAAATTCTTCTAGGTGGGAGCAGGTATGACGATGAGTCCAAGTTAAATTTGCCGTTTGACAATTTATAAAAGAACGTTAGGCGGGCTATTTGTCTCCGGACATTTAGCGTTTCTACTGCTGCCCTCGTTAGCACGTCTTTTGCGGATTGTGCTCATCGATAGGACGATGACAATTGACGGACAATTTCTGAACACGATCAAGTTTATTTATTTAGTATTGCTCCTGAGGATCCGAAATTACACTGGCGTATTACAAGGCTGGGCGTATGATCGTCTTGTAAGCATTCAGTTTCACGCTTCGGGCAGAAGCCGATAGTTTTACTTTCAGAAAGTCAAGTTTGCGTTGGGCCGCTCCGCAGATTTTATCGATGCGGTCTTTCCAATTTACGCTGTCTGTGATTGGTATACCGAGGTAATTAAGTTTGTTTGAGTGTTTGATTTCTTTACAGTGTAAACCGCACATAAAATTTAAGGAAAATTTCTTATTTGAGAATTTTATGCAAGTGGACTTCTCAAAGTTGATCTTCATATATCACCTCGAGCACCCATCAAATATCATCTGCAAGGGTTCGTTCAGTAAAACTTGATCGCGGACACTTTGCACACGACAGAACAGCAGGTAATCGTCAGCAAATAATCGCACTTCGACATTTGGATTCACATCATTTGCAATGTCATTTACATATAGAGTAAAAACAGAATCGGCCCCAGTACCGAGCCCTGCGGAACCCCTGATGTTACAGGCAATGTATATGAACGTTCACCAGCTACTTCAACGAATTGTTGTCTTTTGATAAGATATGCTTCCACCCATTTGAGGATTTGTACATTGTTGCCGAATGTGTAAAGCTTGTCAATAAGTCTTTTGTGTGAAACTTTATCAAGGGCTTTTGACAGATGCAGGGATGTTAAATCGACTTGTTATTTAGAGTTAATGACCTTGTTGATGCTGTGGACCGTTTCATATAACTGAGTGACGGTTGATAAGCAATGACAAAACCATGTTGCTTACCATAAAAAAGATTATTCCCCTCTATGTACTTTACTAGTGGCTTTGAAATTATATGCTCTAGTGTTTTGCTTACTGTGCACATAATGTAAATTGGGCGGTATATTTGAACATCAAGCTGATTTCCCAATTTGAAAACAGGCACGAATCTAGCCAACAAATATTCACTGGGAAGCTTGGCGTTTTGTGATGAGGCAGTAAATATTCTCTCTAGAAAACATGACACCCATTCACAATATTGTTTCATAAATTCATTAGGAATCTCAGTGTGACCGCGCGACTTCTTGGTGTCTCATTTCAAGAACTGAGTAACAGGGCGTCTACGGTATATTTTCAAGACCAGTGCTCGATTTCGGAGAAAATACTGGGGCAAAGAAGTCATTAAAGACTTCAGCAATTACTGCGGGTTTACTGCATATGATTACGTTCCGAAGAACACCATCAATTCCTGAGCTGTATTAGATAAGGTACCTCCAAAAGTTTTGGGGAAAATCACATATGTAGCCGGTCAGCACACACAGTGTATTTCATCGGACGTATGTCTCGTTTCATGCGCATGTTTCTTTTTTCTACCATGAGCTGGCCAGTGCACGTGCGGACAAAGTGAGCCCGTTTTTAAAGAACGAGCGAAATTCATTGTAAATCCGGGCCCTCTTCATTGAGTGAAATCACAGCAATACAAGCTACAACAAAGGATAACTATCTTATTCAAGCTAACCTCAGCGTTCTTTTTTTATTGTGTGTGTAGGAGAGGTTGGTATCATGCCAAAATAGCCCACTACCCCTTCTCGCTCAGGCAAACAGTATATAGCAGGCCGGCTCAACCAAACAGGCAAATAAGACAGAATACTAACTAAAAAAAGCAAGTAAGCATTATGAATATTTAGCTAACAACAACTGACGTCTACGATATGTCACGCCTGACCAGTGCATCGCAGTTGCTTGTGCCAGGAAGCAGAGGCACCCATCACACACGCCGGGAAAACGAGAGCGTCTTGCAATCGCTGATCGGGGCCCACTGATTCGTCCATACTTGCGTTGTTATACTATGTTTTTGGTATCTCTTCTGGCCAGCTTCTTCACGCTGCCACGTCACTGTCGCAAATAGCAGTTCGGGAGCGTTCCAACAGCTAGTCAAAATGGTAGCAAAACCCCTCTGTGGTAACGGACTCGACAAAGCTGTGTGCAATAGCACCGTCGGTCAATTCTGCGGCTGCAGAGGAGCGATAACACGTTTTTTGCACGTGGAATACGAAGGCACGCAGTCATGTGGAACAGGGAGCTAGCCTCCATCGTACACGCTCCAATGGAGACACCAACAAATGAATGTTCTTCGTGCTCGAGCCTGAGGTGCATGAATATAGAACTTCCCTCCTCCTTCTCCCATAACGGTAGCCAAAAATATACTTCATACTTCGAGCTGATCGGAACCAGCCGGTAGCCGCCGTGTCCAAACTGCGAAATGGCTCTTTTGAGGCGTGTAGCCATTCCGGGTTAGATGTTCCTAGTAATGACGTCACTCGCAGGTGTGCTACATGTGCTTTTTGAATGTACGTCTTTTAAAGGTTCTTTTTCTTCAACCAGCAAGTACGTTCCTTATTTACGTATAGCGTTGACAATGATACGACTCCGCTTCATCTTACCCGTCGCCTTGTCCGTTCGTCAACAGCTTCACTTTGATATCATCCGCAATGGTAATCAGCGCATGGTGCTGAGTCGCCTTTTCATAGATTACCCACAGTTAGTCACAACCTCACTGATGTATACTCGCATTTCCCACCTCGCTATAGGCGCCTCACTTATATCACTCTGGCTGCAATTTTCTCAATCTCTCATGGGCCAAAGATGTCGCTTCAAACTCTTGGCAGGCAACAGCCTCTATTACATACATGTTATTTCCAGTAATCCTCAGAACCCGTAAATATAAGCATGATTAGCAATAAATACTAAATTATGTAAAAAAGAAAACCCTTTTCTCCAGGGTGACAGGCCTTGCAGGTTCATGTCTGCTTTGTAACCAGTCATGACATCCCTTTACTGGCGACGGCCTTATTTCTGAAGTTGTGTTGTGTGTGGGTGTGCGTGTTTTTATTGTAAATAGTTTTAAAAATTTCTAGGACGCTTAAGCTTCGCCTTTAAGAGTAGAACGTGATAGCGTTCTCGGGACCCGTTCGCATACGGCAAGTAGGCTTCATTCACTGCAACACTGCAAATTGGAAAGCCAGCTTACAAAGACCAAGCTTACACCAATCCCCTTAAAGTTGGCTTCACTTTTAAGCAGAAATTTACTGCTGGAAAGACGTTTTCCCAGGGGTATATAAGTGGCCCTATATTAAAATGTGAAGGCCCTAGCACCTTTTTTTATATATTTTATTAATTGTTTGCTATTGCCCCGACGCGCGCGCTTGTCCATAACGAATTAGCAGGCGAAGTACCCATTTGACTTTTCTTAGGGAGCCTACATGCAACGCCGCTTTACGGTGGTGACAGCCTTCGTAGGGGCGCGTGCCGCCGCCAGCTAAATCAGCAGGTCAAATCCGGGGCACAAAATGGCGAAAGATCGGCCGACAGGCCACATTTCCTGCAACCCTTGGTGACGTGAAATTAACTAACTTATTTTAATAAACTTTCGCCTCAGCAGCCAGAGACAAATGGCGCGTCTGAGCGCCGTACACGGCACATCTACGTTTTAGTTAAATAGACTAGTAAGGACAGTCTTTACTACAGCACACTTCGAAAAGCACCGTTTATATATTACGTACAACTGGAAGGCAACGAAAATGCTTAATGCAGTTCTCATTCTTGGCGTGAGATAATGCTACCACGAGCACGCCATCGTGCCTTATAACTTGTTGCTTTGTATGTGTCGCACGACATGCTATAGACAAGTAAGTTTGATATGTTAAAATACAAGGAAAATGCAACTAGTATATTAAAGACGTATGCAGGTTTCTTGTGTGCATTGGCGCAGAACTAAATTAAAGAAATTTAATAGATCGCGTGCCAACATGAGTACATCAGAGCGTGACCAAAAAAGGCAGAAAGACTGGGGACCAAAATGACTACCCACCAAATTCGGTGGTAAATAGCGGCCAAAATGTTGGTGTTGTCACCACCCTAAAACGCCTTTGCATGTAGGCTCCTTAACTTTTGTAGGTTGCGAGCGCCATCTGGATATCATTTTCTCAACTAAAGTACCCGAACGCACGGCTGTAGGTCTAATAGAAATGCTGGGAAAGGGGTTTGTGTGTGAGTTTCGTCGTAGCAGAATTAGGTTTTCTCGTACATTCAAATTACAACCCGATGCCGATTGGTAAACAATCCGACGGAGAATCCGATGCCGAAGGTAAAGTCGTACTTTACCATTTTTTTTTGACGGTTTACAGTGTGAAAAAATTCAAATTTTTGTTCACTAAAACCTTGCACCATGTGGAGGCCCTGCGCGGTCGGCGTGGTTGGGGAGGTTGGGCATGATTCTCTCCGCCACCGAGCCAACATCGCATGCCGACACCGGTTGCCGACGCCGGATTTTCTGCGACATAGGGCCCTTAACGTAAAATCGCAACTTTTTGCATCTCCGCTGAGCACTATTCCTTCTAACGTCTCGCCTTTTTAAGAGAATAGCGCTCATCTGCTATGAAGACGTCTGTAAGCTCTAAGTTGTGTCTATGCTTTCGGAAAACTGGCAGCCAAGTATGCGACAATCCAATACATGGATGCAGGAAGTAAAAACCGAGCGTTCACCTGTTACTCTCATCCTTGTCAGTACGCATCAAACGCATTACGACATGCTTCAACCGAAGAAGCATAGGAAGTGCTGAGAAGACCTTCACCACCACTGCTTCGTTATTTTCGTGAAAGCCATGTCGAGCGGTGGCCGGCCGAAATCGTCCCCGTCGATATTGCCACTGAGTCCGTTGGTGTAGCAATTTTATGGAGTATGCTGCTAAAGCCTTAATATGGGCCTCGTACTACTCATTTGAAAGGGAATACTGAGCTTGAAGGAGATTGCCGTACGCGCTAACCAGGCCGAGCTTGAATTGCTGTCAGTGTGCGATGAACAAAGAATTGATTCATAAAAAACAGTATTGCTTGCACAAATATATACAGGCTGTCCCAGCCACAAGGCATCGCGTTTTCAAAAAAAGAGGGGCCCTTCAACACGAAGGTAACCAAGTGCACAGTTGTGTATTGTAGCCGCCAGTAGCTTTTGTTGATATGCATTCAATTTATTATATATTACAAGTAGCTACTTTTTTTAAATAGTGCTTTGAATGACGTGCTGTCAATTAAGAATTTGTTCGAAATTGAATGGAACTTACAACTGTCATATTTTCAGTTAGGTTGCACTGCTAAGCACTAGGTCGCGGGATCAAATCTCGGCTGCGGCGGGTGCATTTCGATGCGGGCGAAATGCACAAATGCCCGTGTTCCGCGCCATGGGCAGCCCGTTAAATATCCCCCGCTGGCCAAAATTAACCCGGACTCCCCCAGTACGTCGTGTCTCATAATAACATTGTGGTTTTCATTCATTCATTCATTCGTTCATTTATTCATTCGTTCATTTATTCATTCATTTTCAGTCAGGTACTTTTTGCCGTGTTATTTTTTCCCGGCTGATAAGGAAAGCCTGCGATAAATGAGGAATATCACGGTATTAACCGTCCGCCCGCATCAAAAAGCAGCGCCTTCAAACAAGCTCTGCGGCACTTAGTGGCAGAGCTGGCGCTTTATCTGACGCGTCCCGCCCGTGAACGGCGCAACAGATCGCCCACTAACTCCTGTGGAGCGTGTTTGAGCTTGGGCGCTGCTGTTTTATGCGGGCGCATGGTTACGCACATGATATTCTTTCCCTTTCGCGAGCTTTCCTTATCACCCGGAAAAAGAATAAACCGCCAAGAAGCAGTTGGAACTGCCTTTGAATCACAGTTTCTTGTATAGATGCGGCTTCACGCGATGAAATTGCAGCCCCAAGCCACGTGTGACTCAAGGAATTCCCCGAAAAGCATGCAGGACCCTCTCTGACATATTATTATGGCGCAAGGGTGGTGTTGAAACTTTCTCAAATACTTTCCTGCTTCTCAGCGGCAGACATGAAAGAAGACGAGATGATAAGATGCTCACTGGCGAAGTGAAACAGAAAAGGCTTTGCTACTTGATATTCGTAACAGTTCTTTTCAGCCCGCTCTCCAGCTGTTCCTTGCACTCTTGTGCTCCCAGGGCATGTGCAGCTTTGCGCAATTTATGGAGACGCCGAGTAATGACCTCACGCATCCAATGTATACCAGTCGGCTCGACGCATGTTGCCTTAGCTAGAGACCGTAAGCCAGACAACGCTTGAAAAAAGAGCAAAAGCGAACAAAAACTTATCCCGTGCATGGAACTTCAAAGCTGCGCACACGGTTTCTTCTTCCTTTCTAGTTTCTTTTTTTCTCTCTCGCAGGAAGACTCAAAGGAAATTCAATCATGCCTCTGCACCGCCATGAACACAAGAGCACGTTGTCCAAGTGAGCCATCTTTTCGGCGCTTGCAAAAAAAAAAAAGAAAGCCGATAATGTAACCGCACGTGTCTATTGAGAGAAGGAGCTCAAAAATAGCGAAATGAGATATTAACTCGACGAGTAAGAAAAAAAAATCACAACGGGCGCCTCAGTTTCGCATGCGCTTCGCCGAATATCTTGAACGAGAAATGGCAGTGTCTTCCAGACTGGGAAGCGGCGATAGTCATAGCTGGAGCAATAACACGCGTGATGGCACTGAATGCGTTTTGCCGCACCATAGAATGCAGAACAGAAAACAACCGCGGTGGCGCACGAACAAAATGTTCGCCATGCGCTTTGCTTTCTCCTTTCTGTCTGTCGGTTTTATTTCCAGTTGCGGAAATTCGCTTCCGTCTCGCTTCTTTTACAGCGAAGCTGTATATGGCTAGGTTAAACCAAAATCTGTCCGTTCAATGTGCGCAGAAACTATCATCATCAGCAAAGACTCGACCATCGTTGCCTTCTTCCGCAGCTGGCTCGGTGAACGCGCTCGTGCCACTGCTCCTGCGTTCGTTGTCATCTTCTTCCACAGTGGCTCCGTTGCCGCTCATCATTCCAGCGTAGAATTTCACTTCTCTTCTGTCGTCGTAATGGGGAGGCCGCGTTTACGATGGTGTGAGCGATTGCTTAAGTGGGTATGAGCCATTCATTGTCTTACGTGACGGACAGATTTAATTTTGAAGAGTCGCAAGTGGCAATGGTGGCAACGGCGGACTGGGGGCCTACCATCAGTGACGTCGTTCTCTCGGTCGCAGCCGAACGGGTGTAACCTTAATAAGAAAAACAAAGTCGTAACCAATAATTGAGAGAGACTGTAATTAACCATCCGGATAATAATTAACCACCCAGTGATAAACGCCGTGGCTGTACGGAGTGCATGGGAGGGGGGGGGGGGGTGATGTTGAAGCGAAAGCTTCATTACACTACCTCGGGCAGCCGTCGGCGACTGAACAGTTTTCACCTTTAAAGCTAGAGGTCAAACCACAAGAGAGCATTAGGGAGCGTTTAAAGTCCGACGCATTACAGCAAATGATTGAGGATTGAGAGTGGGGTTCAAGATTAATATGCAGAAGACAAACATTATGTTCAATAGCCTGACAAGGAAACAAGAATTCAGGATCGCCAGTCAACCTCTAGAGTCTGTAAATTAGCACGTTTATCTAGGTCAATTACTCTCAGGGGACCCTGATCATGTGAAAGAAATGTACAGAAGAATAAACTTGCCAAATCGTGACTGGGAGCTTACCAGTGTCGTTGAAAAGAAAAGTGTACAATCATTGTATTCTAGCGGTGCTAACATATAGGGCTGAAACTTGGAGGTTAACAAAGAAGCTCAAGAACAAGTTAAGGACCGCACAAAGAGCGATGGAACGAAAAATGTTAGGCCTAACGTTAAGAGACAGGAAGAGAGTGGTGTGGACCAGAGAACAAATGGGGATAGTTGATATTCTAGTTGGCATTAAGCGGAAGAAATGGAACTGGGCAGGCCATGTAATGCGTAGGATGCATAACCGCTTGACCATTAGAGTTACAGAATGAATTCCAAGAGAAGGGAAGCGCAGTCGAGCACGGCAGAAACTAGATGGGGCGATGAAGTTAGTAAATTGTGCAGGCGCAAGTTGAATCAGCTAGCCAGCGCAAGACAGGGGTAATTGGAGATCA